>NC_136070.1:246574238-246586738 GCF_964261635.1 Lissotriton helveticus | reverse complement strand
AGAATTGGCGAGGGGTTAGTATTCCAATTCGTATGACACCTTACTCGACATGTTTTGATAAAGCGATACCAGAGTTGGCATTTAACCGCGAGGATTATAATGCACTTAAGAGTATATGGTATGCGATATCATGGAAACGGCTAAGGCATGGATCCCGAAAGCCGCAGACAGGCTCAGCTCATGCCAGAGCACCATCTCACACGATTCCAAGCACTCTGCCTGCAGGATTGTTAAGGCCTGCCATAGGAGTGACTGATAGGAGATCTGTGTGCCCATTTAGGTTTAGATATAGGAATACTATATCTACAGCAAAGGGTGATTACACCACCTTGCCCCAGCTGTCGTGCAGCCAGTTGTGTCAGATTTAGTTAGTCAGCCCAGGGGTGGCATAATACATGCTGCAGCCCCTGGGAGACTTCTGGGTGCACCTCAGCCCTGGGTACAGGGACTTGGAGAGGGCCCAGTGCCAATTGGATATGTACCTAGGGTACATGGAATCCATTTTAACAGAGAGAGCAGTGGGCCTGGGGTCCTGATTAGCAGGGCCCCAGGTCAACTAAGTCAGATAACCAGCAAAACACCAGGCAAAAAGTTGGGGGCAACCATAGTCAGGGATCTACCTTCCTACAGTGGGTAATTTGCGCACCTGCTGCCTCCCTTGGATGCGGTAGCCGTTTCTCAGGCTCCCTCTCCAGAATCGAACCCTGATTCCCCGTTACCCGTGGTCACCATGGTAGGCACAGAAAGTACCATCGAAAGTTGATAGGGCAGAC
Organism: Lissotriton helveticus; assembly: GCF_964261635.1. NCBI lineage: Eukaryota > Metazoa > Chordata > Amphibia > Caudata > Salamandridae > Lissotriton > Lissotriton helveticus. The sequence goes on along the minus strand of NC_136070.1, from coordinate 246,585,965 downwards.
ATCCGAATGTATCGTCGCCGTCACGGGGACGTGCGATCGGCCCGAGGTTATCTAGAGTCACCAAAGCGGCCGGGCGAGCCCGGATTGGTCTTGGTCTGATAAATGCACGCATCCCGGGAGGTCAGCGCTCGTGGCATGTATTAGCTCTAGAATTACCACAGTTATCCAAGTAACAGATGGAGCGATCAAAGGAACCATAACTGATTTAATGAGCCATTCGCAGTTTCACTGTACCGGCCGTGTGTACTTACACGTGCATGGCTTAATCTTTGAGACAAGCATATGCTACTGGCAGGATCAACCAGGTAGCCGCACCTGACGACGGGGTGGGGAGCCGCGTGCCCATCTCCCCGACCGTACACCTTCGCGCCACCCTCCGTTCTCTCGGGAGCCTGTCAGGGGAAGCGGCCCACCCGCCTGGGCGGGAGGGCTCGCCGGAGGGGTGCGGAGAGGTGCGCCGGCCGCATGGGCACCGGCAGGCCCAGCCGTCTCCCCCGGGAGGGAGAGGCGGGCCGAGGCGCAGCCTGAGCGAGACGCAGGGGTGCCGGAGCCTGGCGGCGGCGGCACCCCTCGGAACGGTCGTTCCGAGCTGCTGTGGAAACGTGCTGAGGCAGAGAGGGGCGGCGGAGTGGCGCGCGGGGCCTAACGGACCTGCTGGGCAGCAGGCATCCGAGGCCCTGGCGCCACCCGACCCCTCCTGCTCGGGTCGGACCACTGGGGGGCACGAGCTGCCGGGGCCGCTCGGCCTTCGCTCTGCTGGGTTGAAAGGGGCCGGGCGGCAGGCAGGCCCTCGAGTCGGACGGTCCATGCGGGGTGGAAGCTCCTTGCTTGAAACAACAGCCGAGGCTGGCCAAGCAGTCCATCCCTAAACGGACCGAGAGTGCCCAATCGATCAGAGAGTACAGCCGGGAAAAAGTCTCCTGGCATCCCCGGACCTCACGGAGGTCTGCCTGAGCAAACTCCTAAGAACAGGGACCATCGGGAAGGGGCCGAGAGGCAGGTGCGTACCCGGGCCCCTGGGGGCCACGCGAGGTGGGCCCGGGTGCTGCCTGGCCCCGTCTCGGCATGGCCAGACCTCGCGGAGGCCTGCCTGAGCAAACTCGGAGAAAAAGGCCCATTGGCAAGGGGGCTGAGCGGCAGGTGCGTACCCGGGCCCCTGGGGGCCCCGGCGGGCGGGCCCGGGTCCTGCCTTCCCCTGATTCGGAACCGCCGGACCTATCGGAGGTCGGACTGTGGAAAAAAACTCGGAGAAAAAGGACCATCGGGAAAGGGCTGAGAGGCAGGTGCGTTCCAGGGCCCCTGGGGGCCCCGGCGGGCGGGCCCGGGTGCTGCCTGGCACCGTCTCAGCATGGCCAGACCTCGCGGGGGCCTGCCTGAGCAAACTCGGAGGAAAAGGCCCATCGGCAAGGGGGCTGAGCAGCAGGTGCGTATCCAGGCCCCTGGGGGCCCCGGCGGGAGGGCCCGAGTCCTGCCTTCCCCTGATTCAGAATCCCGACCTCCTGGAGCCCTCGCTGGGATCCGGGAGGCAAATGGCACCTCATCGGGACTTCCAGGGAAGTTCGGCCATCTGGTCGCCCCCATTGGAAAGCATTGCGGGCGACCAGATGGCCGAGGCGATCCGGGGGACCAGATGGCCGAGGGGAGAGGGGCGACCAGATGGCCGAGGGGATACGGGCGACCAGATGGCCGAGGGGATCCGGGCGACCAGATGGCCGGGCACGAAAGGGACGCCATCTGGTCGCCCTGTGCCCCGACGAAGGAGGGAGCGGGCGCCCGGGGCATGGCCGGCCGGAGGCCCGGGGCCCCAGCCGGGCCACAGCCATGCAGGCTGCCAGGGGCCGGCGGGCCCTCCGACCCGGGGCCCGATTACACCTTGACAATCTGGGGAGGCCTGCAAGGGACCGACGGACCCCTGTCCTGGGCCCTGGGTGGAGCGGCAGCCCGGGGGACAGGGCCCAGGGCCCAGGGCCGGAGCGCCCGACCCGGGGCCCCGACCGGGCCCCTGGACCCAGCCCGAGGCTCCCAGGCCCGGAGGCGCAGGGGAAGCCTCCCCGGGCCCGCCGGACCCCGTCCCCGGCACCCTGCCCCGCGGCAGGACCCAGGACGGAGCCCGGGGTGGGGAGGCCACCCTCCCCGGGGCCCTCAGGGGTCCCGGGTGGGGCTCATGAACCCAGCCAAGCACGGGGAGGCTCCCCGGGCACCACGGAACCCCGTCCCGGGACTTTGGCAGTGCGGCAGGCCGGGGGACAGGGCCCGGGGCCGGAGCACCCCACTCGGGGCCCGGCCGGGCCCCTGGACCCAGCCCTGGCTCCCAAGCCCGGAGGCGCATGGGACGCCTCCCTGGTCCCTCCGGACCCCGTCCCGGGCACCCTGCCAAGCAGCAGGACCAAGGACAGAGCCCGGGGTGGGGAGGCCGCCCTCCCCGTGGCCCCTAGGGGCCCCGGACAGAGCTCCTGAACCCAGACAAGCAAGGGGAGGCTCCCCGGGCACAACGGAACCCCTTCCTAGGCCCTTGGCAGTGCGGTAGGCTGGGAGACAGGGACCAGGGCCGGAGCACCCGACCCGGGGCCCGGCCGGGCCCCTGGACCCAGCCGGGGCTCCCAAGCCCGGAGGCGCATGGGACGCCTCCCCGGACCCATGGAGCCCGTCCTGGGCATTGAGCCATGCTGTTGGCCTGGAGATGGGTGCCCCGGACGCCCGGGGGAGGTCTGCCCGGGACACATGGAGCCCGTCCTGGGCATTGAACCATGCCGTTGGCCTGGAGAAGGGAGCCCCCGGACGCCCGGGGGAGGACTGCCCGGTACCCGTGGAGCCCTTCCCGGGTACTTTGCAACGCCGTTGGCCTCCTGGAGATGGGTGCCCCAGATGCCCGGGGGCGGGCTGCCCGGGACCCATGGAGCCCGTCCTGGGCACTTTTACATGCCGTCGGCCTGGAGGTGGGTGCCCTGGACGCCCGGGGGAGGCCTGCCCGGGACCCGTGGAGCCCTTCCCGGGTACTTTGCCAATGCCGTTGGCCTCATGGAGATGGTTGCCCCGGACGCCCGGGGGAGGCCTGCGCGGGACCCATGGAGCCCGTCCTGGGCATTGAGCCATGCCGTTGGCCTGGAGATGGGAGCCCCGGACGCCCGGGGGAGGACTGCCCGGTACGCGTGGATCCCGTCCTGGGCACTTTGACATGCCGTCGGCCTGGAGGTGGGAGCCCCGGACGCCCGGGAGCGGGCTGCCCGGGACCCATGGAGCCCGTCTTGGACACTTTGACATGCCGTCGGCCTGGAGGAGGGTGCCCGGGACGCCCGGGGGAGGCCAGTCCGGGACCCGTGGAGCCCTTCCCGGGTACTTTGCCAATGCCGTTGGCCTCATGGAGATGGGTGCCCCGGACGCCCGGGGGAGGACTGCCCGGTACCCGTGGAGCCCTTCCCGGGTACTTTGCAACGCCGTTGGCCTCCTGGAGATGTGTGCCCCGAACGCCCGGGGGGGAGGGCTGCCCGGGGCCCGTGGAGCCCGTCCTGGGCACTTTGACATGCCGTCGTCCTGGAGGTGGGAGCCCCGGACGCCCGGGGGAGGGCTGCCCGGGACCCATGGAGCCCTTCCCGCTTACTCTGCCATCCCGTTGGCCTCCTGGAGATGGGTGCCCCGGACGCCCGGGGGAGGTCTGTCCGGGGCCCAGGGAGCCCGTCCTGGGCAGTGTGACATGCCGTCGGCCTGGAGGTGGGAGCCCCGGACGCCCGGGGGAAGGCTGCCCGGGACCCGTGGAGCCCTTCCCGGGTACTTTGCCATCCCGTTGGCCTCCTGGAGATGGGTGCCCCGGACGCCCAGGGGAGGTCTGTCCGGGACACGTGGAGCCCGTCCTGGGCATTGAGCCATGCCGTATGCCCGGAGAATGGAGCCCCCAGACACCCGGGGGAGGTGTTTCCCAGGCATATCTCATCTGGTCCCCCGGGCAGAGAACCACCAGCCCTGGAGGGGTGTCCGGGCGTACCCTGCCCCTAGTAATCCGGAGGGAAATTACCCCCCTTTCTTGCAATCCGTGCACGCGAGGTGACAGAGGGGACCCAAGGCGTAAAAGAACCCAACCTCATGGAGCCCTAGCTGGGATCCGGGAGGCGAATGGCACCTCATCGGGACTTCCAGGGAAGCCCGGCCATCTGGTCGCCCCATTGGAAAGCATCGCGGGCGACCAGATGGCCGGGATCGAAAGGACTCCCGGCTCCCCATCCATCCCAAGCCTTCGCGGTAGGGTTCCTGACTGCCTGCCCACGCAAGGCAGGGCTCTTGGACCCCGGCTGGGCCTCAGGCGCAGGTTGGACCACCGGAGCTCTAGGGCCCGGACGACCTGGGGGAGGAATGCCCGGGACCCGTGGAGCCCGTCCTGGGTACTTTGACATGCCGTCGGCCTGGAGGTGGGTGCCCCGGATGCCCGGGGGAAGCTGCCCGGGACCCATGGAGCCCGTCCTGGGTACTTTGACATTCCGTCGGCCTGGAGGTGGGAGCCCCGGACGCCCGGGGGGAGGTCTGCCCGGGACCCATGGAGCCCGTCCTGGGTACTTTGCCAATGCCGTTGGCCTCATGGAGATGGGTGCCCCGGACGCCCGGGGGAGGTCTACCCGGGACCCATGGAGCCCTTCCCGGGTACTTTGCCAATGCCGTTGGCCTCATGGAGATGGGTGCCCCGGACGCCCGGGGGAGGGCTGCCCGGGACCCATGGAGCCCGTCCTGGGTACTTTGCCAATGCCGTTGGCCTCATGGAGATGGGTGCCCCGGACGCCCGGGGGAGGTCTGCCCGGGACCCATGGAGCCCGTCCTGGGTACTTTGCCAATGCCGTTGGCCTCCTGGAGATGGGTGTCCCGGACGCCCGGGGGAGGACTGTCCCGGACTCATGGAGCCCGTCCTGGGCACTTTGACATGCCGTCGGCCTGGAGGTGGGAGCCCCGGACGCCCGGGGGAGGGCTGCCCCGGACTCATGGAGCCCGACCCGGGCACTCTGCCATGCCGTCAGCCTGGATGGAGCCCCGGACGCCCGGGGGACGAATGCCCGGGACGCATGGAGCCCGTCCTGGTCACTTTTCCGTGCCTTCGGCCTGGAGCCCCCAGACACCCAGGGGAGGACCACCGTGAAAACCATGGAGCCCGACCTGGGCACTCTGCCATACCGTCAGCCTAGATGGAGCCCCGGACGCCCAGGGGACGAATGCCCGGGACGCATGGAGCCCGTCCTGGGCACTTTTCCATGCATTCGGCCTGGAGCCCCCAGACACCCAGGGGAGGACCACCGTGAAAACCATGGAGCCCGACCTGGGCACTCTTCCATACCGTCAGCCTAGATGGAGCCCCGGACGCCCGGGGGATGAATGCCCGGGACGCATGGAGCCTGTCCTGGGCACTTTTCCATGCCGTCAGCCTGGATGGAGCCCCGGACGCCCGGGGGACGACTGCCCAGGAGCCATGGAGCCCGTCCTGGGCAATTTGACATGCAGTTGGCCTGGAGGAAGGAAGCCCCGGGTGGCCTCGGGAGGTGTTGCCCAGGCATAGCCCATCTGGTCCCCATGGCAGAGAACCACCAGCCTCGGAGGGGTGTCCGGGCGTACCCTTCTCCCTAGTAATCCGGAGGAAAATTACCCCCTTTTCTTGTAATCTGTGCACGCGAGGTGACAGAGGGGACCCAAGGCGCGAATGTACCCGACCTCCTGGAGCCCTCGCTGGGATCCGGGCGGCGAATGGCACCTCATCGGGACTTCCAGGGAAGTTCGGCCATCTGGTCGCCCCATAGGAAAGCGTTGCGGGCGACCAGATGCCCGGGGGGATCCAGTCGACCAGATGGCCGAGGGAACCTGGGCGATCAGATGGCTGGACACGGAAGTGAAGCCGCCTGGACTCTCCCGACCCTGTCCCCGTCCCCGTCCCGGGACGAATGCCCGGGACGCATGGAGCCCGTCCTGGGCACTTTTCCATGCCTTCGGCCTGGAGCCCCCAGACACCCAGGGGAGGACCACCGTGAAATCCATGGAGCACGACCCGGGCACTCTGCCATACCGTCAGCCTGGATGGAGCCCCGGACGCCCGGGGGACGAATGCCCGGGACGCATGGAGCCCGTCCTGGGCACTTTTCCATGCCTTCGGCCTGGAGCCCCCAGACACCCAGGGGAGGACCACCGTGAAAACCATGGAGCCCGACCCGGGCACTCTGCCATACCGTCAGCCTAGATGGAGCCCCGGACGCCCAGGGGACGAATGCCCGGGAGGCATGGAGCCTGTCCTGGGCACTTTTCCATACCGTCAGCCTGGATGGAGCCCTGGACACCCGGGGGACGACTGCCCAGGAGCCATGGAGCCCGTCCTGGGCAATTTGACATGCAGTTGGCCTGGAGGAAGGAAGCCCCGGATGGCCTAGGGAGTTGTTGCCCAGGCATAGCCCATCTGGTCCCCATGGCAGAGAACCACCACCCTCGGAAGGGTGTCCGGGCGTACCCTTCTCCCTAGTAATCCGGAGCAAAATAACCCCCTTTTCTTGTAATCTGTGCACGCGAGGTGACAGAGCGGACCCAAGGCGTGAAAGAACCCGACCTCATGGAGCCATAGCTGGGATCCGGGTGGCGAATGGCACCTCATCGGGACTTCCAGGGAAGTTCGGCCATCTGGTCGCCCCATAGGAAAGCGTTGCGGGCGACCAGATGGCCGAGGGTATCTGGGCTACCAGATGGCCGGGCACGAAAGTGAAGCCGCCTGGACTCTCCCCACCCCGTCCCCGTCCCGGGATGAATGCCCGGGACGCATGGAGCCCGTCCTGGGCACTTTTCCATGCCGTCGGCCTGGAGCGCCCCGACACCCAGGGGAGGACCACACTGGAAACCATGGAGCCCGTCCCGGGCACTCTGCCATGCCGTCAGCCTGGATGGAGCCCCGGGCGCCGAAGGCCCGGGACGCATGGAACCCGTCCCGGGCACTCTGCCATGCTGACGGCCTGGAGCGCCCCGACACCCAGGGGAGGACCACCCTGGAAACCATGGAGCCCGACCCGGGCACTCTGCCATGCTATCAGCCTGGATGGAGCCCCGGACGCCCGGGGGACGAAGGCCCGGGACGCATGGAGCCCGTCCCAGGCACTCTGCCATGCCGTCGGCCTGGATGGAGCCCCGGACGCCCGGGGGACGACTGCCCAAGAGCCATGGAGCCCGTCCTGGGCAATTTGACATGCAGTTGGCCTGGAGGAAGGAAGCCCCGGGTGGCCTAGGGAGGTGTTGCCCAGGCATAGCCTATCTGGTCCCCATGGCAGAGAACCACCAACCCTGGAGGGGTGTCCGGGCATACCCTGCCCCATAGTAATCCGGAGGGAAATTACCCCCCTTTCTTGCAATCTGTGCACGCGAGGTGACAGAGGGGACCCAAGGCGTGAAAGAACCCGACCTCATGGAGCCCTCGCTGGGATCCGGGAGGCGAATGGCACCTCATTGGGACTTCCAGGGAAGTTCGGCCATCTGGTTCCCCCTTGTAGGAAAGCGTTGCGGGCGACCAGATGCCCGAGGGGATCCGGGCGACCAGATGGCCGAGGGAATCTGGGCGATCAGATGGCCGGGCATGGAGGTGAAGCCGCCTGGACTCTCCCCACCCCGTCCCCGTCCCGGGACGCATGCCCGGGACGCATGCCCGGGACGCATGGAGCCCGTCCTGGGCACTTTTCCATGCCGTCGGCCTGGAGCGCCCCGACACCCAGGGGAGGACCACCCTGGAAACCATGGAGCCCGACCCCGGGCACTCTGCCATGCTGTCAGCCTGGATGGAGCCCCGGACGCCCGGGGGACGAAGGCCCGGGACGCATGGAGGCCGTCCCTGGCACTCTGCCATGCCGTCGGGATGGAGCGCCCCGACACCCAGGGGAGGACCACCCTGGAAACCATGGAGCCCGACCCGGGCACTCTGCCATGCCGTCAGCCTGGTTGGAGCCCCGGACGCCCGGGGGACGAAGGCCCGGGACGCATGGAGCCCGTCCTGGGCACTTTTCCATGCCGTCGGCCTGGAGCGCCCCGACACCCAGGGGAGTACCACCCTGGAAACCATGGAGCCCGACCCGGGCACTTTGCCATGCCGTCAGCCTGGATGGAGCCACGGACGCCCGGGGGACGAATGCCCGGGATGCATGGACCCCGTCCCGGGCACTCTGCCATGCCGTCGGCATGGATGGAGCCCCGAACGCCCGGGGGACGACTGCCCAAGAGCCATGGAGCTTGGGCAATTTGACATGCAGTTGGCCTGGAGGAAGGAAGCCCCGGGTGGCCTAGGGAGGTGTTGCCCAGGCATAGCCTATCTGGTCCCCATGGCAGAGAACAACCAGCCTCGGAGGGGTGTCCGGGCGTACCCTGCCCCTAGTAATCCGGAGGGATATTACCCCCCTTTCTTGTAATCTGTGCACGTGAGGTGACAGAGGAGACCCAAGGCGTGAAAGAACCCGACCTCATGGAGCCCTCGCTGGGATCCGGGAGGCAAATGGCACCTCATCGGGACTTCCAGGGAAGTTCGGCCATCTGGTCGCCCCATAGGAAAGCGTTACGGGCGACCAGATGGCCGGGACCGAAAGGACTCCCTGCTTCCCACCCCGAGCCTTCGCGGTAGGGCTTCTGCCTGCCCACGCCGGGCAGGGCTCGGGGACCCCGGCTGGGACTCAGGCACAGTGAGGACCACTGGAGCTCTCAGGCCCGGACGCCAGGGGGAGGACTGCCCGGGATGCATGGATCCCGTCCCAGGCACATTGCCATGTCGTGGGACTGGAGATGGGAGCCCCAGTGAGCCCATCACGGCCATCCGGAACATAGCCTGGCCGCAGGGGAACCTTTATGATGTCGGGCGGAAAGACCGTCCGCGGCGGGTGTGGGAAAGACCGTACGCGGCGGGTGTGGGAAAGACCGTCCGCGGCGGGTGCGGAAAGACCGTCCGCGGCGGGTGCGGGAAAGACCGTCCGCCACCGTAATATACCCCAGGCTAAACATGGGCCCGTAACAAGGCGGACAAGGTGGGGTCAATTATGATGTCGGTCGGAAAGACCGTCCGCGGCGGGTGCGGGGAAAGACCGTCCGCGGCGGGTGCGGAAAAAGACCGTCCGCGGCGGGTGCGGAAAAAGACCGTCCGCGGCGGGTGCGGAAAAAGACCGTCCGCTGCGGGTACGGAAAAAGACCGTCCGCGGCGGGTGCGGAAAAAGACCGTCCGCGGCGGGTGCGGAAAAAGACCGTCCGCGGCGGGTGCGGAAAAAGTCCGTCCGCGGCGGGCGAGCGGTAAAGTTTGCCCGACGCATTTCTGCTGGCAGGCCATCGTTCTGATGGCCTGCCGGGCAGATCTCAGGCCTAATACGGTGGCCCATATCAGGATGCCTGCCTGGCTGAGAAGTCCATGGCCTGTCCCCAGCTTACGAACCCTAGCCAGGCTGGGGAGAGCCTCCCTGGGCCTGTGGAGCCCGTCCCGGGTACTTTGCCATTCCGTCGGCCTGGAGGTGGGTGCCCCAGACGCCCAGGGGACGACTGCCCAGGACGCATGGAGACCGTCCTGGGCACTTTGCCATGCCGTCAGCCTGGATGGAGCCCCGGGCGCCCGGGGGGGACGAATGCCCAGGACGCATGGAGCCCGTCCCGGGCACTCTGCCATGCCATCGGCTTGGAGCGCCCCGACACCCAGGGGAGGACCACCCTGAAAACCATGGAGCCCGACCCGGGCACTCTGCCATACCGTCCAGCCTGGATGGAGCCCCGGACGCCCGGGGGACGACTGCCCAAGATCCCGTGGGACGAATGCCCGGGACGCATGGAGCCCGTCCCGGGCACTCTGCCATGCTGTCGGCCTGGATGGAGCCCCGGACGCCCGGAGGACGACTGCCCAAGAGCCATGGAGCCCGACCCGGGCACTCTGCCATGCCGTCAGCCTGGATGGATCCCCGGGACGACTGCCCAAGAGCCCGGGGGACGAATGCCCGGGACGCATGGAGCCCATCCCGGGCACTTTGCCATGCCAAACGCCTGGAGCTCCCCGACACCCAGGGGAGGACCACCCTGAAAACCATGGAGCCCGACCCGGGCACTCTGCCATGCCGTCGGCCTTGATGGAGCCCCGGACACCCGGGGGACGACTGCCCAAGAGCCATGGAGCCCGTCCTGGGCAATTTGACATGCATTTGGCCTGGAGGAAGGAAGCCCCGGGTGGCCTAGGGAGGTGTTGCCCAGGCATAGCCTATCTGGTCCCCATGGCAGAGAACCATCAACCCTGGAGGGGTGTCCGGGCATACCCTGCCCCATAGTAATCCGGAGGGAAATTACCCCCCTTTCTTGCAATCTGTGCACGCGAGGTGACAGAGGGGACCCAAGGCGTGAAAGAACCCGACCTCATGGAGCCCTCGCTGGGATCCGGGAGGCGAATGGCACCTCATCGGGACTTCCAGGGAAGTTCGGCCATCTGGTCCCCCCATAGGAAAGCGTTGCGGGCGACCAGATGGCCGAGGGAATCTGGCCGATCAGATGGCAGGGCATGGAGGTGAAGCCGCCTGGACTCTTCCCCACCCCGTCCCGGGACGAATGCCCGGGACGCATGGAGCCCGTCCTGGGCACTTTTCCATGCCGTCGGCCTGGAGCGCCCCGACACCCAGGGGAGGACCACCCTGGAAACCATGGAGCCTGACCCGGGCACTCTGCCATGCCGTCAGCCTGGATGGAGCCCCGGACGCCCGGGGGACGACTGCCCAAGAGCCCGGGGGACAAATGCCCGGGACGCATGGAGCCCGTCCCGGGCCCTCTGCCATGCCCTCAGCCTGGATGGAGCCCCGGACGCCCGGGGGACGACTGCCCAAGAGCCAGGGGGTCGAATGCCCGGGACGCATGGAGCCCGTCCCAGGCTCTCTGCCATGCCGTCGGCCTGGATGGAGCCCCGGACGCCCGGGGACGACTGCCCAAGAGCCATGGAGCCCGACCCGGGCACTCTGCCATGCCGTCAGCCTGGCTGGAGCCCCGGACGCCCGGGGGACGAAGGCCCGGGACGCATGGAGCCCGTCCTGGGCACTTTTCCATGCCATCGGCCTGGAGCGCCCCGACACCCAGGGGGAGACCACCCTGAAAACCATGGAGCCCGACCCGGGCACTCTGCCATGCCGTCAGCCTGGATGGAGCCCCGGACGCCCGGGGGACGAAGGCCCGGGACGCATGGAGCCCGTCCTGGGCACTTTTCCATGCCGTCGGGGTGGATGGAGCCCCGGGCGCCCGGGGGGACGACTGCCCAAGAGCCATGGAGCCCGTCCTGGGCCATTTGACATGCCGTCGGCCTGGCGGAAGGAATCCCCGGGTAGCCTAGGAAGGTGTTACCCAGGCATAGCCTATCTGGTCCCCATGGCAGAGAACCACCAGCCTTGGAGGGGTGTCCGGGCGTACCCTGTCCCTAGTAATCCGGAGGGAAATTACCCTCCTTTCTTGTAAACTCTGCACGCGAGGTGACAGAGGGGACCCAAAGCGTGAAAGTACCCGACCTCCTGGAGCCCTCGCTGGGATCTGGGAGGCGAATGGCACCTCATCGGGACTTCCAGGGAAGTTCGGCCATCTGGTCGTCGATTTGTGGAGCCCTGGGAGAGAACTGGGGCTCGGCAAGGCCAGGGTGCCAGCAGGTCCCAGTCTGCCAGGTAACCAGGTCTGGGGATATGCTGCCCATGCGCTGCCGGGGCCCGGGCATGACCTCCGGTGGGCCCTCAGGTGCGTCAGTCTGGCACG
>NC_136070.1:246554238-246569238 GCF_964261635.1 Lissotriton helveticus | reverse complement strand
TTGGATGCCTAATTTGCATCTCTGGGTACCGCCTAGCAAGATTGGGGTTCCCATGAGAAACTGCAGGGAAACACAATGATAATTTTACATTGTTGCTGAATAGGGACACATGACTCCGTTCTTCTGGGTTTGCAGGTCAGTTCTCAGGAGCATCTTGCCCATCCCTGCCAGCTGGCCAAGTTCCACCAGCCAAGGTTGTCAGTTCCCCAGACGGAGGAGCATGCGCAGAAAGGCCCTCCAAGATGGCATTCGGCTCAGTCAGACCCCATTCCCCGCAGTACATGAAAAGTAAGCGAGAACAAATTAATACATAGAAATAACATTATAAAAACACATCACAGGGTTTGTACTTTCAACTTATCACTATAAAATATACTTATGCAGTCTAAATGTTAGCTACATGTATACGTACACAAGAGCAGTGGCACGAGCAGTACCACGTTACTGGCAAAGCTATGCATTACGCATGCGCAACTATTTCCCTCCAAACCCGCGAACACGTCAGGACACGTGAGTGTGACTGACGCATGCGCAGACACTCATTTCAAAGCAGCGGCCATATTAAAAGACTCGGATTATTCGTTTTAGAAAAACACATAGGCAAGCTTCTTGGGCCTCGTGCAAACATAAAATAAACGTTAGTAAGACGTACAAATTATTACCTTATTACACATAAACGAGGTTCATGAATTCGGCAAGTCGCAAAATATGCGAAGCTTTGCTTCATCAATCCCCTCTTTGATGATATTTACTATCATCACAAAAATAAATGGAACCAGATGCCAACTTTCTTACACTCTATACAACTCTATTTCTTCCAGCAAGCGATTCAATTTCTCTTTCTCATCCTTTGTAGGGTGAGAATTCTTCACCCTTTTGTATATCTGATTATTCATCTCCTCCAATTCGAGCTCATCCACACTTCGTTTCACTCCTCTAGCATTCACTTGATGCCTTCTGGTGTGTTTACGACACTTGCAACAGACAAATATGAAGAATAGGATAAGACCTATAATTCCAATTGGCATCAGTACCTTAAACAATAAGCTTTTACCTAAACTAGCAAGCCAATGACCTACATTTGAGAGACCATCTACCAGTCTCTTCCAGGCACTATCAACCTCGAGTGGTTTAAGTTCCTTTTCCAAATTAGTAATGTTTTTCACATATCTTTTAAGCTGCACACTTTTGTCCGGAATATAAGTGCAACAATGTTGCGCCTTCAACATCCGGCAGACTCCGCCCTCTTTCGCTAATAAGGTGTCAAGAGCAAGTCTGTTCTGCAAAACCATTGATCTGATCGCAACCATTTTGGTATTGACCAGCAGAAATCCATGAGCTGTGTCAGTAGACAACACATCCACTATGGTGGACAATTTGCAAATTCTGTGAGTGTTCAGAACCACTCCCACTCCAGGTATCAGTGCACTGAAAATACTACCCATAATTTCACCTACACTTTCTCTTTTACTACGCACTAAGCCATTAGTATTTTCATTGCTTCCAGCAACTCCATTCACATGGTATATTTTCGGGAAGACAATGCCAAAATAGCAGCTTCCATACCAGTGATCCGGCAATTTGAAATAAGCTTTGTCCCCACAAATATAATAAATTCCAGGAAACACAGGCTCTGACCCATTTTTGAAACCCCATCCTCCAATTACCTTGTAATTATGTTCGCATTCACTGGAACCAATGAAAATGTTATTATAATAGCTAGTCTTCTCGCGGTGAAGACATAGCTTGCCTTTCTTTTCAAAATCCAGCAACAGAGCAGGACCCGCCCCACCAGTTGAGGTGCCTTCCATGTTCTCTGCCCATCTTGGTCTTTTCTGTTTTTCGTCATCTGCCTTTCTTTGTATTTTAATTCTCCTTTTCTCTGCCATGTTCAGGAACATCTTTTCCTGCTCACGCAAAGAACAAGTCAAGTTATCTCTGTGTGCGTCACCTATGTCGATATTACCTATAGTCAGAAAGTATTCGCCCATATAGCGAGTAACGTCACTTTTGGTATGTACAGGATTCAAGTTCCCACGTATAGGAAGTTCAGAAAAGATCACGTCATTGTTAGAGTAGTAGTACTGTAACGGTCCTCTTTTGTAAAATAAACTAGCTAAAATGCTACAGGAGATTCCATATGTCAGTGGCAAATGATGGTATGTCACGCCTTCAGCTACAGAGGTAGGTAGCTTCATGCAGACATAGCAATCTTCAATTTCCATAGTCTCTACATAGTGTATTAACAAGTTTGCGAAAACATTTAAATGTGTCTTGTTCTTAACTCCATGATAATGTAGTCCTCCCTCATCTGATGCTTCTAAGTCTTGTTTTGTTTGTCTAAGTGCTCTCTCATGTCTTGCTACACTCCGTGTTGTCAGCTCCTCACTGTCAGTATTTACAATTTCAGTAGGGACAATATTAGTGTTTTTGCTCACCGCAAAGGGAATAAAAACTGTTAGTCCTATCCAAACTAATATCAGTACAACTATCCTACATACGCATACCTTGCAGCATGTTTTGCAACGACTGCAACTAGGTCTACCATTCACGTTTGAATCAGACATTTCGGCTTCAGAAGAAGTTTCTCGACCCCTCTTTGTGACTTTACACGAGTAGCTTACTTTGTGCAAATTCACGGTGGCTCGTCTTCTTCTTCGTCAGAGTACTCAGGGACGGGCTCTCCGTCGCTTACGTCAGTTATATCAAGATCTTCAAGTTCTTCCAAAACGAGCGTCCATTCAGGAGACTTGTACTTTTTGTTTTGTCTTTTTATTCGATCACTCCTTCTTTTGGAAGTACTTTCTTGTTGCTCAGCTATGCGAGCACTTCTCCTTTCTTCTGCACGTTTTTCTTCCACCGTCTTTATCCTTAGTCTCAATTTCTTTACGAAGCCAGGCTCTACGTGTTTTCTTTTCTTAAGTCTTTTAGTTGGTACTTGGACTTCGTTTCCTTCTCTTGCCCTTTTGTTCTCATTAACTTGTGGCAATTCTGTTTCCGTTTCTTCCTCTTCTATCTGGCTAATTCCAGGGCTCGCATCTATTTCTTATGCCTGGTTACTAATCTGGCCTTGTTCAGGACAGTTTTGTTTTTACTTTTCAAATGTCTCTGTTTCTGGTTCCTGAACACGTTCTTCTACTTCTATCTGATCCTGTTCAAGCACTTCGATCTCTGGATTTTCTTCTGCTCGAACTATTACGCTATGTCTAGTCTGTCCCTTCTCGACATCAGGAGTCAGTGGAGGAGTATCAATCACTTGTTCTGTCTCCTTCACTTGCTCTATCCCTGTCTGACCTTCTCCTTCCTCAGTTTTGATGTGAATCTCAAGATCCTGAGGTTCTTCGCCTGTGCCTTTCTTTACCTCTCTAGTCCACTCTCTACCTTCCCAAAGTCTCTCACTTGTTCGAATGGGGTCTTCAGTGAGATCAATCAATGGAATCCACTCCTCTGGCCATATGCTCGGCAGCTCGTCTTCAGCTACTTCTGGCTCAGCTTCTTGGACCCCTTCAGCAGACTGGGCTCTTGGTAGTTCATTATCAACTATTCTTGGGCCAACGTCCGCTGATTCTGCAGCTCGACTGGTACTGGGCTGTACGTCGTCAGCTACCTCCGGTCTGGCTCCTGGTGAGTCCTCTGCTGGACGCCCTTCTTCCTCAGGCTCCTCGTCTGGTAATACCTTCTGGGTGTGGCTGGCGTGTATCCACCGTGGAACCCCTGCACACTTTACTGCTGTGGTGGTTACCAGGATCACCTGACGTTTCTCTCCCCACCTTGGCTCCAGGCAGCTCTTCCTAGTATGCTTCTTTATCTTAACCCGGGACCAGTTTGTGGAGAGGAGTTGTTGGATTGAGGATGGCGTCTTCTCTGATCTGGCGAGAGATAGAACGCACTTGGTCACCCAATCTCTTGCAGTATTCAAGCACCAAATCATCAGTAATACTCAACAATTTGCTTCCTGGTACCCATGCTTGTCTCATCACTCTTCCCATAATGATTTCATGGGGACTTAGGCCTGTCTTGCGGTCAGGAACACTTCTGAGTCCCATCAGGACCAGGGGCAGGGCCTTCACCCAGGTCATGCCAGATGCATCACACAGTTTTGCTAGTCTGTTTTTGAATAGTCCCATTTATTTGTTCCACTATTCCAGAAGCCTCTGGACGGTAGGCACAGTGAAGCTTTTGTGATATTCCAAAGGCCTTACAGAGTTCGGCGATCACCTCATTCTGAAAATGTGAGCCTTGATCTGATTCAAGAGTGACTGGAACCCCGAACCTAGGTATCAGTTCTTTCAGTAAACACTTAGCTACTGTTTTTGCGTAATTTTGGGGAGTAGGGAAAGCTTCCACCCACTTTGAAAATAAACAGACCATGACAAGGACATATCGCTTCCCTTCACAACGGGGCATGGTGATGAAATCAACCTGTATTCTCACGAAGGGACCCCCGGACCTCCCAATTTTTCCCAGTTCCACCACAGTTTTCTTCCCTGGGTTCATCTTTTGACATGACAGGCACCTCTGGCAGAGGGACTCTGCTACTTTCCTGAACTTTTTACTGTACCAAGTCTGTTGGAACACTAGAATCATGGCGTCCCTACCAATATGTGATCCTTCATGTATCAATCTCGCCATTGTGCTAAGTAAGTGTCTAGGTAACACAGGCATACCAGTTGGGCCCAAGATGACACCATCCACACGTCTTGGTCGACACCCATCTTCCTTCCACTTCTCTCTTTCTTGCCAAGGTGCCGCCTGCTGCCACTCTTTCACTTCATCCCATGTAGGCACTTCTTCAAACACCTGAAGTTGGCAGCTGGTTCCTGGCCCCCCTCGTTTTGGATTTATGATATACCGATCTCTGGCGCACCATTGGGCCACTCGATCAGCAAAATCATTTCCCAGTGATACACTGTCAATGCCCTTCTGATGAGCAACGCATTTTACCACTGCCAGTTCCTTTGGTAACTGGATTGCCTCTAAAAGGTCTTGAACCACTTTTCCATTTCGAATAGGGGTACCTGATGAAGTCAGGAACTCCCTCTGTAGCCACAACTGGCCAAAGTCATGCACAACCCCATAACAGTACTGACTGTCAGTATATACTGTTATGCGTAGGTTTTTCCCAATTTGGCAAGCTTTTATCATAGCGATCAATTCGGCTACTTGTGCAGACTTTATGTGATATAGATAACCTGCTTCTTCAATTTTGTCTAAGGAGACTACCGCATAGGCAGCACTCAGGCCTCCTTGTTCATGTCTTAGGCATGAACCATCCACAAATAATTCCTTGTCATGCACAGGCAATGGTGTTTCTTTAATGTCTGGGCGTGGCTTGGTGTTGAATTCCGTTAAATCAATGCAATCATGCTCATCATCCACCCCCCCTTCCATATCCATTGGGTCGGGGAGCAAGGTGGCTGGGTTCAGAATACTGCACCTAACAATGTTTACATTTGCAGCACCCACAAGAATCCTCTCTTATTTAGTCAGCCGACTGGGGGTGAGATACTGGGTCTTCGTCCTGGTCAGTAAAATTACCACTCCATGTGGAACATACACTGTTACAGGATGTCCCATGACAATTGACTCACTCTGCTCTAAACTTGCGCAGGTAGCAGCTACTGCTTTCAGACAACCTGGTAATCCAGCAGCCACTGGATCCAGGGTGGCAGAGAAATATGCTACAGGCCTTCTCGTCGTGCCATGATTTTGTGTCAGGACTGACAACGCGCAATTATCGCGAGTGTCACAGAATAGGGCAAATTCCTTGGAATAGTCTGGCATTCCCAATGCAGGGGCTGTACACAGACAATCTCGCAGTTTGGTGAAGGCTGTTAAGCTTTCATCATCCCATTCTACAATATCTGGAGTTCCTCTCCTGGTCATTTTTATCAAGGGCCTAGCCAGGACTGCAAATCCCAGAATCCACTGCCTGCAGTATCCTATCACTCCCAGGAACATTCTGATCTCTTTCTGAGTACGAGGTAACTGCATCTTTTGAATTATTCTCACTCTTTCGGATGTCACTTTCCTGACACCTTTCTCTTTCTGGTGCCCCAGATATTTCACCGATTTTGTACAGAACTGTAATTTTTCAGGGGCCACCTTATGTCCCTTATCACTCAGGTGATTCAGTAGGGCAATGGTGTCAATCACGCAATCCCTATGACTTTTAGACGCCACCAAGAGGTCGTCTATGTATTGCACTAGGACAGAGTTCCCAGGTAAGACCAAAGTTTCCAAACATTTTTTCAAGATCTGATTAAAGATAGAGGGGCTCTCTGGGTACCCTTGAGGGACCCGGTTCCAGACATACACGTGACCATTGAAGGCAAATGAGAAAAGAAATTTGCTATCTGGATGCAAGGGAATAGAAAAGAATGCATGACATAGGTCTATCACAGTGAACCACTCAGCATCCCAGGGAATCTGATACAGAATCACTGCTGGGTTCGGGACAATAGGGCATCAGGGGACCACTATTTTGTTGACTTTTCGTAGGTCCTGCACTACTCTGTACTTGCCACTAGGCTTCTTAATGCCCATAATCGGTGAGTTACATGGGCTACTCATTACTTCCTGTATGATGTTTCCTTCTAGCAATTTCTGTATTTCCAGGGTAACACCAGCTCTCACTTCTGCATTCATTCTGTAGGGTTTAGTATTGGGGTATACTGCATTGTTCTTTATTGCTATCTGTATGGGGTCCACGTTTTTCATTAACCCTACATCTTTCCCAGTAAAGTCCCACACCTCTGGCTTCACTGCTTCTTGGAGTTCTTTGGGCAAATCCTGCATGGTCATTCGTTTAATTTCTGAGTCAGGTCTCATTAACATTAATTTATAAATGCCATCTTCATCTGGGGTCTGAATTTCAACACCCTTTGGTGTGCAAAAGATGGTACAGTTCATTTTGCACAGCAAATCACGTCCCAGTAAGTTTACTGGACTGGTGTCACAAACGACAAATCTATGCATTTCCTTAAAGTTTCCAATTGAGATCTCCATGGGCTTGGTAACAGGAGTACTAATCAATTGATTAGATACACCCACTACTTGGATGGCTTCTCCCGAGAGGGGTAGGTTTGGAACGTCCACTGTTCTCACAGTAGAACGGGTAGCGCCAGTGTCCAACAGAAAGGTGACATCATTTCCGTCAACCTTTCCTTCAATGTATGGTCCGGACTGGTCTACCGGCAAGGAGGCGCCAAGTACGCACTCCTCGTCCTCCCCTCTCAGGCCCCGTCATTACTGGTCATCACAAAGGAAGGTATCATTTAACAAATACTGCGAAGTTGCTGCATTTCTGTTCTCACCGCTTTCCCACACTTCTATCTCATCACCCTCTGTGCCTTTTCCCTTATGTACTTGCTTAGGAGCTCGGGGCACCTGAACCGTTTTTACCTGTGGTTGAGTCTTTCTTGGTCTTTCTTTCTGCGTCTGTGGAGTTAAATCAGGTGTTTTGGGGTTATCGTCAGGCAAATAAGGACACTCGTTACGCCAGTGTCCAATTTCTCCGCACTGATGACAGGGAAATTTCTTCATAGCGTCCTCCCTGCTCATTTTGGGCCGGGGCTTGCCTCCTCCCCCACCCCCAGGACCTTGGTTCTGAGTTGTTTTGACCATGTTACTCAACTGTTTTTCCTGCTGTTCTGCGAGCTTCACCTGAGCCCACATGACCTTTTCCTTGAGAGCCTTTTTCTTTTCTGCCATCTCGTCCTCGCAGTACTTTGCGTACCGCAGGACCTCGTCTATCTTTTTGGACTGCCAACAAATTTTGTTATCCTTTATCCACTGACAAATTTCAGGCCTTAAACCATTTACAAACCTGTAAATAAAATGCGTCATATCCTTCATCTCGATGTTATCTATACCACTGTATGTTTTAAACACCTGCAACAGCCTTTCATAATAGGAGTGCACTGTCTCGTCTCTTTCCTGCGTTGTTCTATCTATCCTGGTCCAATCTGTTTCCTTTGCTGGCACCTTATTTTTCAAATGTAGCATTACTTGTTCGTATTTTTTCATCACTTCAATCGACGGCTCCCCTGTGTTAGAGTCCCTCGGGTACTCCTCACTAGGCCAGCCTATGGCTATCTTGCACTCGGTCCATAGATCTACCGGGACCACAATGTCGAAAAATCCATCCAGGTCTTTCCACAGGCATTTTTGCACCTTTACGAACCTTTCCACTTGCCGGTACCAGTCTACTGGCTTCTCGCGTAATTTCGGGAAATCGTTAGTAAAGGACACAATATCCTGTCTGGACCACGGAACGTGCACATACCTCCCACCTGGTACTTCCCGCATGGGGCATAACGTTTTGGGCTTGTCTACTTCTCTCAAAGGGAACTCAGGGGTCGCTTGTCTGGATCGAGCCTCATCTTTCTTTCGAGCCCACCTTGTTTTCCACCGTTCTACGTCTCCCCATTTTTGGGTTTCGCCTGCCGAAGGCTGCGCTCTGCGCAGCTCTTCAGCGCAGGTGAAATCCTATGTCGTCAATAAGGACTCCTGGAACGTCCCACGGCTCTCATTGGTTAGCTCCATAAATGGAGGCTAGCCATTGAGTGCCGGATCTGTCCATCAAGGCTGGACCAGATTCGGGGGCGTTCCGGAGATTTTTTCCCAGGGCGGAGTTACGTTTTTTCCGTTCCCTCCCCTTTCACTGAAAGTGAATGCCGTCCGTGTCCTCTCCCGCCCCCTCCCGCCGTCCGTGTCCTCTCCCGCCCCCCTCCCGCCGTTTGTGTCCTCTCCCGCCCCCTCCCGCACCCTCCCCCGCCCCCTGTGTCCTCGAATGGATCTCCCGCCCCCTCCCGCCGTTTGTGTCCTCTCCCGCCCCCTCCCGCACCCTCCCCCGCCCCCTGTGTCCTCGAATGGATCTCCCGCCCCCTCCCGCCGTTTGTGTCCTCTCCCGCCCCCTCCCGCACCCTCCCCCGCCCCCTGTGTCCTCGAATGGAAGGAATCTCTCTGAGGGAGTGAGTAATTCCAGGAAATTAACCCGCCGCTCACAACTCAGCACATTCCGGAAGCATAACAACAGAGCGGGCCTCACCCCCAGAGAGCGGGGTGCGCGGGAGCCTACACCCGATCCTTAACCCGGTAAGAGAACGCACGCAGTATTCACCGTGGTGACTCTTGTATTCTCTATTTCGTTACAGAGCTAGGGGTTGTCTGTGGGGTCCGCTGGGGCCCAGAGATGACCCAGATCTTGGACCACTCTCCTCGTAGGCCGCTGTACCGCCGCAGACATTGGGAGGTCCACTCTCCTCGTAGGCCGCTGTACCGCCGCAGACATTGGGAGGTGGGCCGGGCGAGTGGGGGGTGAGGGTACTGGCCTCGACCTTTCCACTGGTGGCTTCCACTTTGCCCTGACGTAGGGGAGAACGGACGCCGAGCCTTGCCAGCCCTTTAAGGGTTGCAGGAGGTCGGTTTCGAGACACGTGGTGCGGCCTGGGTGTGCCCGGGTTAGTGGTGGAGGCACATCTCCGCAGTACACACATTCATCTTAGTTAGTGGTAAGTGCTGTTTTACTATGTTTGGAACCCGTAAAGTGAAGGCCTCGTAATTATCTCTACTGCTAGCCCCTTGATGGATATGCAGCAGTTAGACGAACCCCCTGAGCCATTTCACCAGTTGGAGCACGCCCACTCCTGTGTAACCCGTTTTACTAGTTGATCAAATGCGATAAATGTAACCCCCCCCCCCCCATGAGACGGCCAGGATTTCCTAGTTCAATGCGTGCAGTCAACTGTCTGCTCGTGTTTATTTTAGGAATATGATCGTCTGCATACAGGCCCTTTCAAAGTTGAGTGCAGCTAGTTATTCCTGGGCAGCGTCTCTACATTTTATGCAAATCCGGAATTCTAGCGACTTGTTGAGGCTTTCCTGGTGAGCAGACTTCCCTCGGTGGTGACAGGGCACTTGACACAGTAAAGGGGAAGTGTCGCCCAACGGTTTTATTTTCGGTAAAAAGCTTACCAAAGTGACTGCAGGTATCTTAGTTTAAAAAGTACGTATTCGTATACCATTTTTTGATTTTTTTTTTAAAGCAAGGTTCCATTTTGGCTGTCGGTCTCTGGTTGAACCAGTGATGCCCCTCGGAAGGGTGGGGCAGGTCGCTTACAGTCTGAACTGGAGGTGGCCTTGTCTTCTTATTAACCTCCGTCTATTACAGGGACTTGAACCTCAACTCACGGTACTAGTAATGTTGACCCCTGCGCCGCTGTGATGTTTTAGACCCTGGTCAACCAATTCCGCCGCTGCCTATATGGCCCGTTCATCTGAACTCATTCCGTCCTTATGTGCAGGCCTCACCCTAACCTTATACTCGCCAATCAACTCGCCGTCACTTAAAGGGCGTCACCTTCTTTGAATCTTCGCCCCGGCGGGGCCTACCTACACTCTGCTGCTGTTATTGCATGCCAAGATGTATACATTGCACCTCTCAGCCTCTACAGAGCGAGAACATCTTGCTCCAAAAAAGAGAAAACTCTTGCTCCAGGGGCCTCCAACCTATTCTGTAGCAAGACCTACTTTTATTAAATGAAAATCATCGTGAGCTATTAACAACTTTGTCACAGTGACCCCATCATATATGATTACTTTAGGGGCCACGTTATGCAGGCTTACCAACAGTGATCCATTCCATGCATCAAGAGGGTTGCCAGCAGTACTGTAAAAAAATAAAAAATTGTCAATTTGGAACGCTTTTACATAGCTAATACATAACCGGCATAGCTGCAATGCCTGATCATCAACGTAAAACTGTCAGTAATATGTCTCCCAATCGCCCCACGATTTATCACTCCAACATCTGCTTTAAATATATTTTGGAACGCCAACCATTTACTCCAGCTGTCAGCTTATGAGTTCTGAAAATACACACATTTTTGTCTCAAATACACGTTTTTATTTTGGTTTCCACATATTCACCCAACCAAAAGCTTCAAATTGAGTAGGCTGGGCAACACACAGGAGAGCTACTTACAGATAGCTGGAGAGTAGGAAGGCTGGAGAGTAGGAAGTGTGCAGAGTAGGGAGTGTGCAGAGTAGGGAGTGTGCAGAGTAGGGAGTGTGCAGAGTAGGGAGTGTGCAGAGTAGGGAGTGTGCAGAGTAGGGAGTGTGCAGAGTAGGGAGTGTGCAGAGTAGGGAGTGTGCAGAGTAGGGAGTGTGCAGAGTGACTAGGGAGTGCAGAGTGACTAGGGAGTGCAGAGTGACTAGGGAGAGCTAGGGAGTGCAGAGTGACTGCCGAGATTAAGCTAATGGCAATGTAAATGACAATGCCATTTATTTATGTTTTCAAAACCAACACATAAATACAAATTTTGTCATTTACAATGCCAATAGCTCTAACTTTTCCAAAGGCGAAACCATTGCATTGTAAATGCTTGTTGCTAAATTGCGAGCAACTCTTTAATCTGCAACTTTTTCCCTGACACATTCAAGTTCTCTATATCCTTGTCTGAGAATTCGGCTCGGTAGGGTTTCTGCAAGGGCTTCGATCTGGAAATATCTATCCCCATACTAGCTGCAGTGTCTGTCAGCTTTTCATGGAGCACTCTTGTACTTCTGGTAAGGCTTTTACACATAAACAGCAACTCTTCTTCAGAGTAGGTATTTAATCTGTCTAATCCCACATTTCCTGCCATTAATTCCTCTATTTCTACTCTCAGTTTGTAGAGGTCTAAAGGTTTCGTTTGCGGAGTCTGTTTTTCTAATTCACGACTCCAGTTTTCAATTTCTTCCGGAGTTACCAGAGAGACACTCCTAGTACCTGATGTTGATTCTAATTTAATTTCTTTCGCATTAAAAGGATTTTGCCTCTTCGGCACTCCCTTTCCGTTCTGTTTGTTTGGCAGGTCCAGGAACACAACTTCGGACTCGCACTCACTGGACTGATCGTCTATCAGTAAGGGCTCTTGCCTTGGCGGGGCCATTACTGGGTTCATTACTGGAGGGTTTAGACTTCCTTGATTATTCCCGTACAATGGAACTACTGGTCCGATTGTTACCGGAATAGTCAAAGCTTCAGGACTGGCATTTAACTGGGAGATCTTCTGAATTATTTCTGTCCTCTGTCTAGCTATGGCCTCTTGCTCCCTTTCATCTAATGCTCTTCCTAGTGTTCGGTCAGGTATTATCTGTGGGGTCAGGTGAGGGGTAAAACTCGGGGCAGTAGGATGCGTTTCACTCGGTCCTCCACCATAATTTGGTTTTGGGAACAAAGTTCCTGTACCAAATGACCTGCGCTCTTCCCCATATGGAGGCTGTAAAAAAGGCATTCCTGAACTTGATGGTTTCTCTTCGTTCTCATAAAGAGGTCTGGGGAAAAACGTTCTTTCACGGGAATATTTTTTCTCCGGGCTCACGGGCATTCTAGGATATATATCTCGTACCTCCGCGGGTCCGGGATTCTCAAAATAGGGCAGTACCTGCCCACCTCCCCCCCTACTTAGGGATCTGTCCTCCTCCTTAATAGATGGACGCTGGGGATTTTCTCCTGCACTGGAAGGTCGGGCTCCCTCATTATAAGGGGGCGGACTTCTCGTAAAGATGTCATCTAACAATTCATCGTCTGACTCCCCAAGGGCTCCCCAATGCTTATTCTTTTCTGTCCTTTTCTCTCCCACAGAAGGGTTACCTGCTGGCATCATGGGAAACAGACCCTCAACAATCATAATCTGTCTCCACTGTTTCATCCTCTTGTCCCTAGTCTCTTGTTTCAGCCTTGGGTACCACTTGGTCAGACCTTTGTCCATTCGGGGTTTCTCTCTTTCGAAAGCCTCAATCTCCCATTCCTCTAATGCCTCATACTGCGTTAGTCTTGGTCTGGGATGCAATTCATTCATTCGGGTTCTCAAATTAAACAAAATCCTACCATTGAAAGTACCGTCTAACGGAAAAGCCAATATTCCGTCATCTTTTGTGTACTTCACCCAATTCTCCAACCATACACAGGTATTAAACCCTCGGTCAAACATCATGAACGAGGCGGGAGTATTCGGTGGTGGGACAATAACGCCCTCTCTGGACTTAATCGGTTTGTCCGTTTTGAAATAATTCTTTACCCTATTTACAAGGGACATTTTTCTCTTAGCTCCGTACATAATATCGTATCTATTGGCTTTCCACTGATCCCTTTCAAACCCTTGGTTTCTTGGATCGGGTCTAGTCTCTGGACAATACGAGTGCCACATACGATTTCTACGCTTAACTTTGTTTACAAAGTTGTCTCCAATCAGAATGCGCCTTGCAATTCCGTGCGACCAATGGGGTGCACGCGTTCAAATAATTTCGGCCAATGGGTGCGCGGCCCCTTCGTGAGACTGTCCTCACGCTCCGGCGCTTCACCCCTCCTTTACAATTCCAGCCCCGCTACCCGCCCGCTGCTTCTACCAATCCCAGCGCGGCACGGAGTGACGTCAGAGACGCTTCGCGGCTGACTCCCTCCCTTCACAAGGTAACGGAAACTTTCTTTCTTTCTAAAGTGCTCAGTGCTTGGTTATTTAACAACGAATACACATTCGCCACAGTGCTCAAGTGTCTAGACAGGATAGCTTTGTTTTACTGCAAGTAAACTACTTCCATTTACTTTTCACTCGCTGCGGGTAGATCTCTTCCGCCTACCCTTCACTCTAGCATCAGTGAACCTGTTATTCCCCTAAACTCATCCACTTCTCCGGGATATATCTGAGTCTAAGGTTTCTCAGCGGACCCCTCTGCTTTCACCCAAGCTCCGATGAACCTGCTACTCTTCCGATGTGACCCTTACTAGGTTACGCCACTATGGGAATTTTGCCAATGAACCTCGTTACTAACATTTATTCACACACGTATTCAGAAAAAACCCTAGTTAGTGCTTCCCGGTTATCCTAACCTGCACCTAACTTTCCTCGAGCCTGCGACCTCAGGACAGTGGATTCTATTCACCACTTGCCCTTTCAATTCCCCGGGGAGTTCGGACAACATAAAACGAGACGGTTTACAAATGCATGGATTAATACATATAACAATATAAGAACAAGAATAACGATGATAAAACAATTCATGAATTTCAAAGCCGCTTATTCACAAGGGAATGATCAGGTCCCTCGGAACAGCCGCTCTTCTAGCAGCATCAATATACTAGCAGCTACCGACTTAACTAGCCTAACTACTCCTACCTATCCTTTCACTAGTCCCTAACCATCCTCTGCTAGCCAGAAAAACTGATAGAGCGCGCGAGGTCACCCAGCCAATAATTTCGCCGTTTCCGGCTTCGGGCCCATATACTTTCAATTCACAATATACATTGACCAGGCGACTTCACGGGCTGCTACCAATTTGTGTGAATTCCCTACTGTTATTACTCAGTGTACCCGACTTACCATCCACCGACACGGGTACCTATGACCACAACGGATCAGGGAGCTAGCTGTAAAAGAAAGGCAGCAAATATACAATCTCAAATGACATTCAATACTGTTTGTAAATGACCACGGACAACTGGAAGTTTAAAATCTTTATCTAAAGTTCGTTTGCTTCTAACATGAGATTTACAAGAATAAGGCAATCAATAACCAAGATAATGAAAAGTACATAACTATAGAGAAATAAAGTCAGGGTAATCATGGAAAATGCTAATATGAGATGCAACAGGAAACGCTATGCATTTAGGGCAAAAGTTCTTTAGACAATTTAAGTAAGGCCGTTCTAGACCATATCAGAAAATGACAAACTGCAATGCAAAATATGATTTCTAACAGGTAGGGTAACATGGGAACATATCAAGAAAATATGCAAATGACTTTACGTTTCAATAGTTGCGGCAAAAGCATGGAAAATCAACATGTGCAAAGGTATGTCTTTATTAAAGCAAAAGATAGAAAAATAGAAAGGTGCAAGTTTAAAGAATTTCAGAGCAATATTTACCTAGACTGGTGTGGAAACCAAACCCTGGCCAAGGGTCAGTTAAGGACAGGAAACCCTCAAGGAAGGATACCCCTCAAAGGACAGCAGGTG